>NC_091456.1:11388949-11421449 GCF_027789765.1 Dendropsophus ebraccatus | reverse complement strand
CCTGAGTTCCTGGGGAGCCCATGACCACCCAAAAAGACTTATACTTTCAATGGTGTACTGTCTCCTGGCTACACTTCCGCCATGATTTGCAAAAAATCAGTTGTTTTTTTTTATGGCAATTTTGCACAAATCAGGACATCATGACATTATCTATACTGTACTATGAACGCCAGGCTAGTGCTGCCATAGTTACAGTAGGGTGGGGGGCCCAGGCTTGGTGAACAGCCCGGGGCCTATGGTAAAGTTAATCCTCCCCTGACACTAACCTCAGGGGAAATAATCCTAACCCTAGGGGGGCTTCTAGTATAAGTATAAAAAAAAAAAAAAAAAAAAGTGTTGTTATTAGTAAAAATCCCCTCCCCTAATAAAAGTCTGAATCACCCCCCCTTTTCCCAGGTTTTAAATAAAAGTAAATAAATAAATAAACATGTTTGGTATCGCCGCGTGCGTAATCGCCCGAACTATTAATTAATCACATTCCTGATCTCGTACGGTAAACGGCGTCAGCGCAAAAAAATCCCAAAGTGCAAAATTGCACTTTTTTGGTCGCATCAAATCCAGAAAAAATGTAATAAAAAGTGATGAAAAAGTCGCATATGCGCAATCAAGGTACCGATAGAAAGAACACATCATGGCGCAAAAAATGACACCTAACACAGCCCCATAGACCAAAGGATAAAAGCGCTATAAGCCTGGGAATAGAGCGATTTTAAGGAACATATATTTGTTAACAATGGTTTGAATTTTTTACAGGCCGTCAGATACAAGAAAAGTTATACATGTTATATATCATTGTAATCGTAACGACTTGAGGAACATATATAACAAGTCAGTTTTACCCCAGGGTGAATGGCGTAAAAACAAATACCCCCCAAATAAAAGAAATGCCTTTTTTTGTTCAATTTCACCACACATTGAATTTTTTCTGGTTTCGCAGTACAATTGTACAAAGTACAATTAGTGGCGCAAGAAATAAGGGCTCATGTGGGTCTCTAGGTGGAAAAATGCAAGTGCTATGGCCTTTTAAGCACAAGGAGGGAAAAACGAAGACGCAAAAATGAAAAGTGGCTCCGTCCTTAAGAGGTTAAAGATGAGCGGAACTTTCGGACTTTCGGTCCAAAAGCCGCTCACTCCAGTGCGATGTCTGCGATCCCGGGTGTATAGTTGCGCTCCCGGGAATCTGCGGCGGGGATCTTCCAGGGAATTCAAGATACATTCCCTGGAAATCCATTGAATGTATCTTGAATTCCCTGGAAGATCCTGCTCGCGGATTCCCGGGAGCGCAACTATGCACCCGGGATCGCAGGCATAGTAATGGAGTGAAGATGCCGTCGGACCAAAAGTGTGTGTGTGGGGTAATTGGTGGTTTGAAGGAACATATTAAAACTAGCATACTTACCTATCCTCATGCCTGCAGTGCCCATCCCGGGTCTCATTGACCGGTGCTGGCCTTCTGCAGCTAATCTAGCTGCAATGTCATGTAACCAGCTGATCAATTGCCCGCTCAGCCAATCAGTGACAAGGGTGGGAAACCAGCAGAAAACCTGCAGCATTTGATTCCCAATGCCTTCCCGATCCTTGGGGAAGGAGGAGACAGCCTGGGTACAGCCTGGAATTCCGGGATACAGCCTGTTACCTATCGGGCATCGGGAATCAAATGCTGCAGGTTCGAGAACGTTCGAGTTCAATCGAACCTGCAAAATCCTGATGTTTGATCATCTCTAGTCTCCAGGACAGGTGCGGTTTGCAATTAAGCTCCATTCACTTCAATGGAACTGAATAACAAACTGGAGAAAAGAGCGTTGCTGTCTCTGGAAGAAAGTGGCCATGGTTTTCTAATGCTGGATAACCAATTAAACCAATCTAGCATAAAGAGTTACCACCTACACCCATAGGCTGTGTCCCCACATCAGAAACAGAGTGGGGAAAAGGCGTCCGTCTTGTTAGATAGACAGACACAAATAATGATCATGATTTTTATTAGCGTCCATCTATTCCACGAGATGGCCGCCTTCCCCCGCTATGTTCCCGAAGTGGAGTATAACCATAGGCTGTTTATTCCATTATATTCCTCAATCCTCTTCTGCTGAGCCTCAAGGTGTTCTGGCAATTGGAGTCATCCAACCAACATTACTGGTGGATAAAAAGTGCGTCCTTCGCCACTGGGTGCAGGACACCTTCTCCCCCCCCTCCCCGGAGATCTGTAATTTGTTTCAGGAAGGACATTCAATCCATTTTTTGGACTTCAATTTGTTACATCTAGATGCCTGCTAAAAGCACACAATAAAGGAAAGTCAATCTAAGGGCCGTATTACAGGAAACGATTATCGTTCGAAAAATCGTTAATCGTTCATATTTGAACGATAATTGTTTAGTGTAATAGCAGACAACAATTAAACGACCAACGCGAAATCCTTAGTCGTTTAATAGAATTTGGACCTATTTTTATCGTTGATCGTTTGCAAATCGTTCCCATGTAATAAGACGTCGTTCGGTTGTTCGCAGTAGCGACAACAGGACTGACGCAATAACGATCATCGTTCCGTGTAATTGGGTGAACGATTTCAGGTCGCTTGCCATAGCGGTCGTTTGAGTTAGATTATCGTTGATCGTCGAAAAATCGCTCCGTGTTATAGACCCTAAAGAGGTTTTAGCGACTATGTTGTATACATTACGGTATTGTTTATACCATTGTGTCCGTGCTTTGTTTTGGAAACATGACTTTTCTAACTAAACTATTTACTATAAACTCGGAGGCTACTGATGTTAAGGTGATTCCCGCTCACTATAGGGTGGCATTACACAGAACGATTATTGTTCGAAAAATCGTTAAATCGTTCGGATTTGAATGATAATCGTTTAGTGTAGTAGGAGACAACGATTAAACGACCAACAAGAAATCGTTGGTCGTTTAATAGAATTTGGACCTATTTTTATTGTCGATCGTTTGCATGGAGTAAGACGTCATTCGGTTGTTCGCAGTAGCGGCGAACGCAGTGGCAACGACAGGACGAACCAAAAACCAATCATAAGTAACGATCATCGTTTTGTGTAATTGGGTGAACGATTTCAGGTTTTTCGCCATAGCGATCATTTGAGTTTGTTAATCGAAAAATTACTTTGTGTAATAGTACCCCTAGACTTCTCAGACTGAACTTTGAACTTTGTAATAATAATAATTCGCCCAATCGATCGCTTAATGATTTTGAAGCAACAATTTGGTTTTTATAACGATCAGCGTTTAGACGAAGTGAAAAATCGTTTAAATCATTTTAAGATCGCTTAAGCCCATCTCACACATAGGGTGAATCTGTGAAAGACTGTTTACACGAAGCGATCTGCGATTTGAGGACATGTTGAAAGATCAAAATGAATGATTTGTCGCTCGTCGCTTGATCGTTCGCTGTGTTTCGCTCAAATGCGATCGTTATTGCGAAAATTCGAACGATAATTGTTCTGTGTAAACGCACGCGCTTATTCCTGATAACCCACCTGTGTGATAGGCCTAGCGATCCTCTGATAAACGATAAAACGTTCATTTATCTGCACATCTTTTGTGCAGCTGAGAAAATCATGGAGCTGAACAGCAATACCACACTCAACCTGGGGACAGGGGCGGTGCTGTTTTTGCAAGAAAGTAGCTGTGTTTTTCATAATCCTTGATCACCCCCTTAAAGGTTATACAAACTGTTTGGGAAATTTGGAGAATGTAAGGCTAGGAAACCCGCGCTGTCATATTCCTGAAACCAATTTATGACTCTTGTGGAATGGTGCATTGTTCTGCTGAATGTGTTCTATAAAGGAATGAAGTCAGCTGCAATGCTTAGTCAAGACCCACTGTCCAAACATCCCTTAAAGGTGTACTCCGGTGAAGTTTTCAAATCAACTGGTGTCAGAAAGATAAATAGATTTGTAATTAACTTCTATTTGAAAATCTCAATCAGCTGCTGTATGTCCTGAAGGAAGTGGTGTATTCTTTCAAATCTGACACAGTGCTGTCAGGAACTGTCCAGAGCAGCAGCAAATCCCCACAGAAAACCTCTCCAGCTCTGGACAGTTCCTGACATGGACAGAGGGGGCAGCAGAGAGCACTGTGTCAGATTTGAAAGAATATACCACTTCCTGCAGAACATACAGCAGCTGATAAGTACTGGAAGACTGGAGATTTTTAAGTAGAAGTAAATTACAAATCTATATAACTTTCACAGTTGATGTGAAAGAAAGAGATTTTGGCTGCAGAACCCCTTTAACTCACTGTCGCTCCTACCCGGGTGCTGGGAAAAGCTGAAGTCAGTCCTGGGAAACTGGGAGCCTTGGCAGGACTAGTCTAGCATGTATGTAGTAATAGTCCAATCAGCACTCAGCCCGGGACTGGATGCATGTAGACATCAATACTAGAAAGCAGGAAGAGGCAGCACTCCGACTGCTGAGTCTTCATGCTTTCTAGTCTGACATGTATGACTATGCCCCAGTTGCACTCGAATCCCTTGATTTTCTGATTCACCTTTTTTTTTTTTTTCCAAATTTTTTTGGTCCATATAATTTGTTGTGATTACTAAATGTGCAGAATTTCCTTTTATTTACACAGTATACATACACACTCCATATAGCTGTGTTATGTATACAGCAGTATTTGTGGACATACAGACAGGTATACATTAGGTACTGACCAGCTGTACAGACAACAAGGTTTGGTTGTTTTTAGGTGACACTGATTCTACCAGAAACGTTTTTTTTTTTTTTTCATATTCGGATTATTTTAATCCCAGGGATCCGAGCTGGGAAACATTTATTACATTGTAATTCCTGACTTGTTCATTGCTGCAGGGATGGCGCTGTGTTCTGTATTGTAGTGAAGGATCACAGCACTGATTCTTGCACCATTTGTATTAACACTAGAGCGACCTGTCACAGTGTTCGGATTCAGCAACGTTATCCGAAACCGAACGCTCAGCAATTTATTCCCTGCGGCTGGAGAAGTTGGATGCTGCCCCAGGACGGCACCAAACTTCTGCAGCCATGGGGAATCAAGCGCTGAGTGTTCGGCATCGGATAACATTGCTGAACCTGAACACTGTGACAGATTCATTCAGCACATATTATCACCATTCACACATAGGAAATAATGTTCTATGCATTGTTCCCATGTGTAAGTCAACCTAATGTTAAAGAACCAGTGATCAGTAATGTCATCATTCTATGCCGTAGTCAAGTATTAGTTTTAGTATTAGTAGTAGTTCACAAAAAAAAATAAGAAAATTCAAATCAACTGGCACCAGAGATTTGTAATTTACTTCTATTTATAAAATCACAAGTCTTCCAGTACTTATCTGCTGCTGTATGTCCTGCAGAAAGTGGTGTATTCTTTCCAGTCTGGAGAGCAGCAGAGGTTTTCTATGGGGATTTGCTACTACTGCTCTGGACAGTTCCTAACACGGACAGAGGTGGCAGCAGAGAGCACTGTGTCAGAGTGTAGAGAATATATGACTTCCTGCAGGACATATAGCGGCTTATATATATATATATATATATATATATATATATATATATATATATATATATATATGTAATGTGTGTAAATTACAAATTTCTGGCACCAGTTGATTTGAAAGAAAACATTTTTTTGGGGGTGAACAACCCCTTTAAAATGCAGTTTTTGTATTACCAGTGTCCGAAAAGCAAGTATAATAAATGTAAACCTGGCAGCTCGGAATCCAGTCTGGAGTTCCTATTCCTGAATAGCGTTAAACCTCGTCAGGGAGCGATGGTCATTTATATCTCGACAGGCTGTGGGATGAACGACTAGAGATTAGATGGAAAGGGAGACGGACGGTATTCAGGAAATACTGAGACATGGGGGGAGATTTATCAAACATGGTGTAAAGTGAAACTGGCCCAGTTGCCCCTAGCAACCAATCAGATTCCACCTTTTATTTTCCAAAGAGTCTGTGAGGAATGAAAGGTGGAATCTGATTGGTTGCTAGGGGCAACTGAGCCAGTTTCACTTTACACCATGTTTGATAAATCTCCCCCACTATGTAAATCAGGAATCATAGGACACAGCAGTCACAGAGTCTCCTTGTAGTTCCTGGAAAGGCTTCTCTTTCCCCAAAGTTTTGGTTTCAAATTCAGGAAATTAAAAGTTGCAACTGGTAAAAAAAAAAAGTTATAAGGAATTCTGCACAATGGTAAAAGTCTAATCTCATCTTATCAGCCGAGTGGGCGCCACATCCTCGCATTCATCTTATACAATCGCTTCTTACTCCGAGGATGGGAAAACTCCTTGTTCTTCCAAATGACAAAGTCTTCACGTTCCAGGTTTGGCAGCGCGGGTGTTGTACACTATAGGCCTTATTCACACGTCCTGTAAAGTTGTCCGTAATCACAGTTCAGTTTAGAGTACATTAATTTATATTGGGATATTCATACAGTACGTTCTAATTTTGATCCATAATCCATTCTTTAAAAAACAAAACAAAAAAAAAAAAAACAACGTGCCAGTGTGGATTGTGATTGCAGTACTGATTGCCAATAGAAGTCTATGGGATCCGTATTATTTATGGACGTTGCAGATGTCTCATTCGTAAAAAAAACACGGATCAAATTACTACTATTCACATTTTACAAAAAATATGATGCAAATCTGGATGATTTTCCACGGATTGCGAAGAAGAAAGGAGGTTTTTTGGCCCAGAAATCACTGAACGTGTGAAAGAGGCCTAAGGCTATTTTCAACGGCCATTGTTTGGCACTCATATGCATTAAAAATGTCATTGAAATCAATGCACAACAGCCAGAAATAATTGACATGATGATTTTTTCCACGGCCGTTGTTCAATACACTGTGTGACTGATGGTCGCTGTTTGTTTTGACTTTAATGCAACACATTTTTCTACGACAACAACGGGTGTACTTGTTATAAAAAATACTGTGTGTGAACATAGCCTAAATGTTATTTTCTTTTTGGGAAAGGGGAGTTGGATTTCAAGGGATTTTCTGCTTATCTCATTTTTATTTTATTAAGGCTGGGTTCAACATATCCATTTTTAAATGGTTACCTTTAAAGTACAAAAAACATAGCCACGTTTTTGTGTACACAAAAAAAAAAAAAGCATGTTTTGATTTTCTTTTTTTTTATAATAGAAGTCAATTTTTTTTGTAAAAAAAACACAACACACTACAGTGGGAGCCCCGGCTTAGTTGTACTTGTTCAGTATACAGGGACGGTGTTACATGTCTTCTGGCTGAGAAAACTGGAGCGGTGCTGACTTTATGGGGCGAGTACATGTTCATGTTATATATATTTCACCCTATACTCCAATTACGCCAATTTTGTAAAACGACTGGAAAATCCCTTTAAACACCAGGCTTTACGCTTACAATACTGTACATATTCTCTATTTTACTTGATAATTGCTCTTAGAGGTTAAAGGGGTACTCCAGTTATCTTTTTTTTTCTTTCAAATCAACAAGTGTCAGAAAAAAAAAGCCTGATATTTGTAGTTTACATGTTTTAAAAAGTCTCCAGTCTTCCAGCACTTATCACCTGCTGTATGTTCTACAGGAAGGGATCTATTCTCTCCAGTGTGACACAGTGCTCTCTGCTGCCACCTCTGTCCATGTCAGGAACTGTCCAGAGATGGAGAGGTTTTCTATGGGGATTTGCTACTGCTCTAGACACTTCCTGACATGGACAGAGGTGGCAGCAGAGAGCACTGTGTCATACTGGAAAGAATACATCACTTCTGACAGGACAGGACATACAGCAGCTGTTAAGTACCGGAAGACTGGAGATTTGTAAATAGATGTAAAATACAAATATATGCCTTTTTCTATCTGTTTAAAAATTTCCAGTCTTCCAATACTTATCAGCTGCTATATGTCCTGCACAAAGTGGTGTATTCTCTCGCTGCTGCCACCTCTGCCATGTCAGGAACTGTCCAGAACAGCAGGAAATCCCCATAGAAAACCTCTACTGCTCTAGACAGTTCCTGCCATGGACAGAGGTGGCAGCAGAAAGCACTGTGTCAGACTGGAAAGAATACACCACTTCCTGCAGGACATTCAGCAGCTGATAAGTACTGGAAGACTGGATATTTTGAAATAGAAGTAAATTATTAATCTCTGGCATCAGTTCATTTAAAAGAATTTTTTGGAGAACCCCTTTAATGCCAATCAGCTCATTTGTTACATACAAGTGGGGTGTCCCACCACAGGGTGCTGTCTATAGCACCTTAATAAGTCACTCCCTCAGGTTGAGTGAGTGGAAGATGTAGTATTGTATTTTCCCCACTAGGTGTCACTACCGCCTGTATTGTTTGTACCATGTGTTATGTGCTGACCAGTCTCAGGTGCTAGTTCTCCTCTGTCCTATCCTGTCTGCTCTCTCACAAACACTCAGCCCCACCACTCACAGGAGGGTTTAGTTTAGCCCCTGGAGAAGTTGTTATTTCTTGGTGGAAGGAAGTAGTCATTCTGAGGATAGTATTCAGTGTGAGAGGAAGCAAAACAAACCAGTCTCTGCAGAAGTTAAGCCAGGGCCTGGGACAAAAAAAACAGCAGCTAAAGATTTCTTTATGCCAGTAACTAAGACCACTATGCAGTGATAAGCTCTATAAAGAGGAGAAAAGCCACCTTGGAAACCTCTTGCCCACGCCAGGAACCTCTCTAAAGCGTGCAGGGCAGAGACATGAAGCAAGAGGAACTGACCCCAGAAGGACAAAGCTACTGTGAAAAGGTCTATGTATACTAATGCGCAGCGCAGGACGACTAGGAAACCTCGGAAGTCTGCTACACCCAGATAACTGACGACTGGGGCTTGTATTTCCCACCTAGGACAGGTAACCTGCAACTAGGGGGCATAAGGCGGTTCAGAGCCATTATAGGCATTCGTGAGAACGAGTATCACTTATCTCTTCTATCTCTACACCTGTTTCGGCAGAGCACATTTACTACTTTGGGCAGGGCTCCTCTGGCAACTCCTATCCTCTCTCTCTACAAAGCACCTACTACTACTGCAAGCACTGGTTCGACTTCACTGTCAGCACCAACGTTATATGTCAAGCTTTGCACTATTGTTGTCATCAGGTGTATTGTTATTCTACAGTGAAGTATTATATTTTTTTTACTAAAACGCATGGGACCCTAGTCTTCTCTGTTAGGCTGGGTACACACTGCGTTTTTGCAATCCGTTTTTTTCATCCGTTTTTTTGCAAAAAAACGGATGCATTTGTGTGCATCCGTTTTTCCATTGACTTCCATTGTAAAAAAAAAACGTAGCTGACACTATTTTTGTGTCCGTTAAAAAAAACGGATCCGTTTTGATCCTTTTTTTTTTTTTACAATGGAAAAACGGATCAAAACGGATGCACACAAATGCATCCGATTTTTTCATCAGTTTTTCTTTTTTAAAAAACGGATTGCAAAAACGCAGTGTGAACCCAGCCTTAGCACCTACACACCATCTAACACTTAGGTTATCTCCCCGTTCTGCGAGTGGCAGTACTAACAACCCGGGGTGAGTCTGCTACCACTCTAGGCTACCGTGACAAGTGCCCAAGCGACTGGCTAGATTGGTGCTCGTTTACTGGGCCTATTACACAGCCCGATAATCGTTTAACAAGGGCTGCAGGGACATTGTTACCGATGTCCTTGCAGCCCTTGCTTAAACTGCATACATTACCCATCCATGATCCTGGGCTCCCCTTGTGGTCCCCTTCTCCCCAATCCCACGCGCTGCAGTTTCAGAGAGGCCTGTCTAAGCTGACAAGCCGCTCAGCCAATCACTGGCCGTGCCGGTCCCTGCAAGTGATTGGCTGAGCGGCCTGTCAGCTCAGACAGGCCTCTCTGAAGCTGCAGCGCGCGGCACCCGGGGAGAAGCGGACCACAAGAGGAGCCCTGGATCATGGATGGGTAATGTATACACCTTGCAAACCGTCAGCTGCCGGCTGTGCACCGCTATTACACGTAGCGATGCGCAGTCGGCGCCCGACAATTATAGGTCCAAACCTAATGGTGCGTTTACACAGAAAGATTTATCTGACAGATTTTGGAAGCCAAAGCCAGGAACAGACTATAAACAGGGACCAGGTCATAAAGGAAAGACTGAGATTTATCCTCTTTTCAAATCCATTCCTGGCTTTGGCTTCCAAAATCTGTCAGATAAATCTCTCTGTGTAAATGCACCATAAGTCAACGATCAGCCGATAATCGTCGTCATCGGCTGATCGTTGTGTTTATTACACAGAACGATAATCGGCCAGCTAGGGCCGATTCGGCAGATTATCGTTCCGTGTAATAGGGCCCTTAGGGGACCATCAATATCCAGCCATCAGGCTAAGGCTCTCATCACAGAAGGAAAACCCACGCAGAGAATAAACCAGACCAGTCAGCCATGGTGTCTATAGTAGAACAAACTTTTATTTATCGGAAACAATGTCTGTATGATGCTTAATGTCAGCAACAACTCTATTTACAATTGTCTAGGAGGCCAAACATGCGTCTGCAGCAACGGACATTGTTTTCTTGTTATAGAAGCATCACAGTAAATCGTATTGCACCAAAAAAGTTATCATCATCATCATCTTCTGAATTTAATAAGTTACATTATTACAGTGCAAAAAGGGACGTTTGCACACTTAAAACGAGTTAAAAAAAAACAACCCTAAAACTTATGAAATGGTGACCTAGAGATTTACATTTTAAACATTCAACAATTTGTAGCTTTTTTTTTTTTGAATGAGTTTATAAATAGAACAAGTGCATATTGTACATAGCTGTATAGAAAGGAAATGATACAGGACAGGGAACCTGGCTACTTACAACTGGAAGCATGCACTACAATGATATTGTACAGGGACGGATGGCGGAACACAGAAACTTGGCTTGGCTGCTTAGATTATCTTCTTCCATTTGTTGCTAGAACACTACAGTGTTTTGCCTCTAGCACAGGGGTAGGGAAGCTTGGCTCTCCAGCGGTTGCAAAACTACAACTCCCATCATGCCTGGACAGCCTTCGGCTGTCCAGGCATGATGGGAGTTGTAGTTTTGCAACCGCTGGAGAGCCAAGCTTCCCTCCCCTGCCCTAGCAGCATAAGAATTGCTTTAGCATCTTCTCTGTGCATTGAATCATCCTCAAATGCCTCCTTGGAATCTTCCGACACATTTTATAGTGAAGGTGATTGTTGTAGTTTAGCACAATTTGAAGCACATGCCTTTCCCGTCCCCATTTACTTTTGAGAACGGCCTCTAAACACACACATGCACGCAACAAAGCAACCTTACATCTCTGCACAATTGTTTTAAGAAGGGGGATTACTCCAGTTGTTCTGAAAAGGAAAAGAAGAGAGAAGACGTCAGCGGAAGTCGGCAAAGAGAATACATTGCGGCTGAATATACATAGAAGACAATGTTCATTCGAGTTACCACTTCTTTCCTCTCTAGCGTAGGTCTTTACTAGAGAGGAGGGAATTTACAATGATAACAGAGCAAAGCGCTTCGGCATCTCTGCAATCCGCTCAGCAGCCGGCGGCCATTTAAAGGGGAACTATCAGCAGGTTAGACGACTAATTTGCCGATATGTCCCTATTGCACAGGAGACGCCAAGGAGGATGATATGTGTCTTACCTTCATCCTCAGATGCATTTTGTAGTTTCCTTCATGGTCTGGTAAGTGTTAGGAGCACTGCTTGCCCCCATAACGCCAATCCGTTCCTGGCCGGCCCACTACTTTCTATTTGTGGGCTGGCCAGAAGCGGGCAGTGCTCCTAATGGTCCTTCCGGCCCATGTTGCAAACCCCTAACTGCCCGGAACAGCGCCAAGGATGAAGGTAAGAGGGACAAGTCAGCAGGTTAGCTTTGTCCAACCTTCTGATAGTTCCCCTTTAAAGGGGTTTTCCAGCGCTACAAAAACATGGCCACTTTTCCCCTACTCTTGCCTCCAGATTGGGCGGGGTTTCAAACTCAGTTCCATTGAAGTAAATGGAGCTTAATTGCAAACTGCACCTAAACTGGAGACGAGAGAGGGGGAAAAGTGGCCATGTTTTTGTAGCCTGGATAACCCCCTTAACTGACTGCAGCTCTATTCTGCTCCTCCCTGGCTGCTTGGAAAAGCTGGATCCAGTCCTGAGAATCTTCTCCCAGTTTCCCAGGACTGGATCCAGCTTTTCCAGCAGCCAGGGAGGAGCAGCAGTGGGTTATAAGGCAGCCGGCTGATGAGCGGATTGCAGAGATAATGAAGCTATTCCTGTGAATTGGCTCATCTCTAGTCTTTACTATGTCGGCCCTCTCTATACACTCAGATACAAGTCTGGGATCTATTGGGTTTTGTGCTACTTGTTGATGTGACATTCACACTTGCTTATAGTATTGTGGAGCAAAATACTGACAGACAGATGTGAGCACTCTGTTCTTTACTGGGAAACTGACAGCACGGATATGCGTATATTCATGCCGCCAGGAGACCGATCAGAGGGGCGTCACATACTTACCTTTGGCAATGCTGTGTGATCTGGCATCTTCAGTAAAAAGCATCTTTATTCTGGGTTGAGAGTGTGAGCACCCACCCCACACAGCCCCAGCTCGCCTCCTTCAGGATGATTGACAGCAGGGGCCTACCCGAAGATACAGTGGGGTGGGTGCTAACTGTCTTAGATACACCTCCATGACACTGCCAGCACGGATTAAGGATGCTTTTTACACCAAAGATGCCGGATCACACAGCATTGCCAAAAGGTAAGTATGTGATGCAACTGTGACCGGTGTCTGGAAACTGGCAGCATGGACACATGGAGATGCTGTTATTTTCTCTTTAAGGCTTTTTCATTGTATTTGTCTGCATTGTCCTCATTCGTCCTCGCTGAATAGAGGTTCCTCACTATATATAGGGTTTTGAGTAGCACGGGGAAGGGGCGTATGTGCTGCATGTGTCTTTAATAGTAAAGAATAGGGCAGTTCCATATCTTTATCTGGGGGGGGGGGGGGGGGGTGTCAGGACACTCCCCTTATGCTATGAAACCATAGGTATAGGATATTAAATAATGCCCCCACCCCATTATAAATGATAAAGCGAAGTCACCCTGGAATTACAGAACCTGTAGTAAAGGAGAAGTCCGGCTAGTTCTACAATCCAGTAGCCAGCAGGGGCAAATTTGATAACCAGTACGAACTTACCTCTCCCCGTGCCCGCAGTGAGTGACAGGACCGGACACAGAACCCCCACCGGTTTCCGGGATCTCCAGTGCTGACAGGTCACAACCTGGCTCCTGGACTAACTGCTCAACCAGTGATTGGAGCAGGATGCCGGTCCAGTCACTCATTGGCTAAGCAGCCAGTCCATCAGCTGGGATAGGCCTCCTACAACCCCCCCGAAGTCGTGACATCACAACTCGGTGTAAAAATGGTTAACAGTATCTATGGATATGTTAACCAACAGAGATCAAAAATGTTATTTTGGCCTCGGTTAGAAGAAAAAAAGAAATAAATAAATTAAAAAAAAAATAAAAAAAAATAAATATATATAATCTAAAAAAAATTAGATTTTTTTTTTCTTACAGTGGAAACCGTGTTTAAAGGGGTATTCCACTCTAACATAACTTTTGATATTTTACTGCCCAGGGTAAGACTAACAATTCTTTCCATAATTATCTGTTAAGTCTCCTTCCCCCAGTTCTGAGCTGCTGCTTTCTGCTGAAGACACAAAAATCTGTGTATGAGCTTTTCTCTCTGTCTCCACCTCCTCCCTTCTGAGACGGCTGATTTAAACTTTGTAGCAGCTTTGTAATACTGGAAGGGTAAATCACAGCGAGTTCATTAGCAACTTGACCTCAGATTAACCCTCTCAGCATTACAAGGAAGCTACAAAGTTGCAGATACAGCCAGACAGGGACTTGTTTTTTACGGCACCCGTCTCAGAAGGGAGGGGAGACTGAAAGAAAAGCTCACACACAGCTGCTGCTTTCTGCTGAAGTCACAAAACACTCAGAACTGGGGGAAGGAGACTAAATAGATAAGTATGGAAGGAATTGTTAGTCTCAGCATGGGCAGCAACATATCAAAAGTTATGTTTGAGTGGAGCACCCCTTTAACAAATGTTAAGGTCTGCAGAATACAGTATGAAAATAGCCTTATGTAGTAATAGAGACCCACAACTCACAAGTGTGAATGAGATGCATGGGAGATTCTTATTCTACACCTACTACTAGGAATACATAGCTAACTGGATGCTGTGGTATAAGAATGTATTGATCTCATTTTAACACACATATACGTATAAATTCATTCTATACCCAGTATTGTTAGTTCTGACCTCGACATCTATCCCCATTGTACTCCGGTACACAGGGGAACCAGCACAATACTGGATATAGATTATAAGTAGTAGTGGAGAACTATTACTTTACTGAGAGTGTCATTGCTTTACGGCAAGTGCTGTAAATACCAAACACATTGGTAATATGCACAGCTTGGTTCCAGAAATACACATCTGTGTGATGCTCCTACATATACCATTCTAGATCACAGTGGTTAACAGCATTCATGTGCACAGTGACAGTGTCAAATAACAAACGTGTCCATTAGTGTGTGGATGAAGAAGTGTGTTAATGACCCCAGGAAGGTAGTAAAAGGTGAAAGGTTAAAAGGAGTGATGTATCACACATTGATTTCATGACTTGTCAGTCCATAGATTCTTGTGACCAACATAGGCATTGAGATGTAACCCCATTCTAATCCATTGTTCTATTCTACAGAGTAGGGGAATGATTGGCGGCCACACTACCTTGAGTGCTCAAGAGTGGACATGGCAATTTCAGCATAATAAAAAAAGAAAAACGTTAGATGCAAAGATACTAGGTCATCTGGCCAAACTACTACTGCTGCTGCTGGGGAAGCCTACGCTCAGGAGGGCAAGCTACAGGGGGAGATGCACTAACACTGAGGACCAGAACGTAGAGTTTAACTAAAACTTGACTACATTCAGTGTTAAATGTTATATAGATTTGTAATTTACTTCTATTTGGAAATATGAAGTATTCCAGTACTTATCAGCTGCTGTATGTCCTGCAGGAAGTTGTGGAGTCTTTCCTGTCTGACACAGTGCTCTCTGCTGCCACCTCTGTCCATGTCAGGAACTGTCCAGAGCAGCAGCAAATCCCTCGCCTCTCCACAACAGTTCTTGACATGAACTGAGAGTACTGTCAGACAGGAAAAAATAGACCACTTCCTGCAGGACGTACAGCAACTGATAAGTACTGGAAAATTAGAGTTTTTTTTTAATTTAAAGTAAATTACAAATCTGTATAATCTAAACGATAGCCAGAGTACCCCTTTAACGTTACACTGAATTTACAATCCACACCAAATGCAATATCCCTGCCGTTCCTTCCTGAATATTCTTCCTTACTATCCAGTTTCTGCACTGAAACCAGAAAAACACAAATTTCTTCAATGTTTTTCCCAGTAATTTTGCTTCACCTCACAGATGTGTGTCTGGCTGTAAGGATGGCTTCATAGGATGGTATTTGGAAGCCAAACCTACCTTTTTCATGGTTTGTTTGTTTTTCCATTGCTTTTTTTTCCCCCTTTACAAATTCTGATGCAAAAAACACTGAGCAAAAACACTGCCATGTAAAACCAGCCAAAAGCAACTGACTACACAGGGAGCCACCCTAACTCTATAGGAGGGGGCCAAGGAAGCCCCCACTAATCATTAGAATGGGGGACCTCAATCTCATCCAACCGCTATACTCAAACATGGCACTAACTTTAGCCCTGTGCTTGGCTGTTCCCATCTATCATAAATTATACTGATCCATGATCCATCTGCTGACATATGAGATATACAGAGCTGCACACTGAAGCCCCTATTACTTGGGGCGATGCGGAAAGCAAGCTAGCGCCGACCTGTTAGGTCAGTGCTCACTTGCTCCTTGTTCCCCCACGTGCTGCCGGTGCTATTAGACACACAGACAGCGAATCAGGGGGGCCGCCCGGATGATCGTCAGATCGTCCGGGCAATCCATAGGAGACAGCAGCGGTCTGCTGTCGCTGCTCGTATTACACGGGGGTGACGGCAGAGGATCATTAACAGGCTGATCGTTTGTGTATCAGCCTGTTGAAAGACATCAGATCAGCTAACATTGTGTATGTCGGCTGATCGTAGTCTTCTATTACACTATTGCTTAGTGTAATAGGGCCTTGGGGCCAC
Organism: Dendropsophus ebraccatus; assembly: GCF_027789765.1. NCBI lineage: Eukaryota > Metazoa > Chordata > Amphibia > Anura > Hylidae > Dendropsophus > Dendropsophus ebraccatus. The sequence continues at coordinate 11,405,245 of NC_091456.1, read as the reverse complement.
ACTCCAACACCCATAGCGCCGTCCGGACAGCCCTACAGACCAGCAGCTGCACAGACCCTTTCATTAACAATAGGGCATGTGGGCTGTATTACGGCTTGCCAGTATTGTTGCAGCAAGGATGAGTGTGTATGTGGCCATATGAAATTAATGCGTCCACAAATGCAGACAGAATAAAACAGATGTGTGATAGGGACCCAGGACTCGCAGCCAGGCCTTGGGGCCTTTAAAGGGAACCCGTCACTGGCGACGTGGGCAAAGAGCCTGCCCGACCCCCAGATACTTACCCTTTCCGACGAGTCCCGTCCCTGGAGCCAGTCCCAGGACAAAGATATCAGCGCCCAAAATCATGCGTGTGTGCCGCCGGGATGGGTCTAACGCCCGGCTTCAGGCACTGATATCTTCGTCCCGGGACCGGCTCCAGGAACAGGACTCGTCGGATAGGGTAAGTATCTGGGGGCTGCACGGGGGTCTGTGCCTGCGTCCCCGGAGACAGGTTCCCTTTAAAGGCCCCCAGGCCTGGCTGTGAGTGTAATGACCCAAAGATCACTACGATGCCAGCTCACAACACATTCCTAACTCACAAATTCCAGTTTTTGGAGTATGTTTCCTATTCATAATGTTCTAAATCTCACGTTTATAAGTTTCCATTGACAGAGCTGTAGAAAGTTTCTTTTTTTTTTTTTTTCTGGGAAAACTTTTGACTGATCTGGTAAAATAAAGGGCATTTAAAAGCCAGGGAAAAAATTAATTTGTAGGGCAAAACTGCACATTTATGGAATACTTTACTAATTTCTAAAGTTCACCAGGCGGATTAGATGGATTTTTCTGTTTGAGTCATAACTAGGGATCAGAAATTTTACAGTGGCAGCGAAGCTTCTCCCAGGACTGTATCCAGCTCTTCCAGGCAACCGGGACAGAGCGGCACAGCTGGATGACAAGCAGACAGCCGAGCTTAGTAAAGCGCTTCGCTAGTACCGTAAATTTGCTCGTCCCTAGTCACAACTCAAGCCCATTTATTTGTAATGGAGTCATGATGAGGATTTCCTGTAGAGCCTCATAGTCTTACTAATATAATTACAAACAATTCTACCCTGTTATACAATGAAATTCTTGGTAGATGCTAGAGGCGTGTATATCAAGCTCTTTGAGACGCCAGAGGTATACAGCGTCATATTTCACATCATATTCCCATATAAAAGTAAACATTTTCCCAAAACATGAAGCCACTAGACATTGGTGCAAACAGGAGAAAAGTAAATTATAATTAAAATATAAAAATCTACAAGGAATCTAAAAGTGTAAAAAACTAACTAGGGTAGCTCCAGTATCCAGTAAGACATCTATGACCTAGCAAAACTATACCCCATGCGTGTCAATATAGGGGAGAATACTAAAAGGTGCGCCATACAGTCAGACCTCTCCATTGAAGATTAAAGGGGTTTTCTGATTTAACCGTACTTGCCCCCTATCCACAGGATAAAGGACAAGTATGAGATTGTGGGGGGTTCGACCTCCATGTTCCCTGGGGATCTCTAGATCTCTCCTTTGTTATAAATGGAGCAGCAGGTCTACGTGCAACCCACGGCTCCTTTTGTTCTCTATGGAAATGCCGGAGACAGCAAAGTTTAGCACTTGTTTTTTTTTTTCCAGCAGTTTCTATAGAAAATGAATTAAAGGAGGAACATAACCTGATAGTATAACTTCATAGGAGCAATGTACTAGCAAAAAAAAAACAAAAAACTTTTCAGTCTCTGGAGCATCCTTTTAATGTGTTTTGCCAACTATAAGAACACAACATATAATTTGTGAAAAATCTGGCTCAATCATGCTAAATAAAAACAAAAAATTAAAAAAAGTGAACGTTTAGATAATTCTGAAGCCAAACTTAAAATTCACCCCATGAGCATTGTGTGCAGATTTTCCCCCATCCCTAAGGTGTACTGCAAAGATCTTTTGCTTTCAAATCAACTGGTTTTATAAAGTTAGATTTAAAAATTTACTCCTATTTAAAAATCTCCAGTCTTCCAGTACTTATCAGCTGCTGTATATCCTGCAGGAAGTGGTGTATTCTCTCCAGTCTCACACAGTGCTCTCTGCTGCCACCTCTGTCCATGTCAGGAACTGTCAAAAGCAGGAGGTTTTCTATGGGGATTTGCTGCTGCAGGACAGTTCCTGACATGGACAGAGGTGGCAGCAGAGAGCATTGTGTGAGACTGGAGAGAATACACCACTTCCTGTAGGACAGGGCTTCACAATTCCAGGCCTCACCAACAGGTCACGTTTTGAAGATTTCCTTAGTATTGCACAGGTGATATAATTGTACTCAGGGAATCAGGTATTATCACAGGTGTCCTTTGTATGGGAAATCCTCAAAACATGACCTGTTGGTGAAGCCTGAGGACTGGAATTGAGAAGCACTGCTGTAGGACATACAGCAGCTGATAAGTACTTGAAGACTGGAGATTTTTATATAGAAGTAAATTACAAATCTGTATAACTTTCTAACACCAGTTGTTTTGAAAGAACACGTTTTTCACCGGAGTACCCCTTTTAGCATTTGTGCAGTCAAATTAGGTTAGGGTCACACAGAACGGCATCACAGGCCACATCCTTGAGGCCGGGCATCTCTTGCACCACATTCTCTATGGGTTTTATATACTTTTGGGTGACGATGGGTGGGGCTTACCAAAAAAAGGGAGTGGTTAAAAGCAGCATGGCTTATATGTGAAAAATAATACAACAGCTGTAGGATTTTACCAAAGACTTACATGAGAGACATCAGTCTTCACAAATTATCCCCTGGCATATTCTTAAAGGGAATGTGTCATCATAAATGACTACTTTATTAATGCTTTTATGCTATTTTTCGTAACGTTTTTCCCAAGTTCCAAATTTTTTAGTTTATTTTAAAAAATAATCCTGAGATCTTGCAGTTTCCATTCTCACCACTGGGGCTAAAACTAAGCGGAGACTTCCTGTTGTGTCTGTGGTGACAAGAGGAGGCTGCTGTAATGTGATCTGTACAGCATTACATGTGACACCAATAGCTAGAATAAATACAAGACAATAGCAGCTCCCTGTGGAATGACCTCTACAAAAGGTGACAGAGCATGCTCACTAATGTTTCACATTCATCTTAAAGGGATAGGACAGTTCCTGTCTATTGTAGTCTATGTCCATGAGTCTTACTGTAAAGTATGTCACTAAATGGTGTAAAAAAAACAAACAAAAAAAAACCAGGCAAGATGGCAGCCCCCACAACAATGTACAAAAATTTAAATAAAAAAAAATAAATAAAAAAGTCACAAAATAGAAACAGATTGTAGTAAAAGAACTGGAAGTTTTGGTATCTGACTCTAAATCAGTAACAGAAAATCTAGGCCAGACACATCAAACTCATGCAGTTTTAAAACTACAATTCCCATCATGCCTGGACAGCCAAAGCTAAAGCTTTGGCTGTCCAGGCATGATGGGATTTGTAGTTTTGCAACAGGGCCGAACGTTCCCCATCCCTGATCTAGGCTATACATTCCCTTTTTAAAGTACAACTTTCTTACAAAAACAGCAGCACACCAGACCCCATGTAACCCCTGTAAACAGTCTGCTCTATGTTTACACTGTTTAGGAATGACATTTTTGGATCCTCGTCCCCAGTGACATTTGGTCACATGAAGAACGGGTACGGCCTCTCCGCTCAACACTAACATTTCAGCGGGGCCAGATGTTTTGCAGTAGTTGCCGTTCCCATCACAGAAACATTGAGGTTTCATTTCTGTAATCCTGAAATTTTTATATGACCCAGAAAAAAAAACAAAAAGTAGAAACATGACACAAAGGATCTTACAAGTATAAGATACATCCTCTTAAGGGAGGACGAACGGTTAAAAACAAATCCTGGAAACTATCCTATGCTAAAATCCCCAAAATTGGACAAGGTATTAGGAGTTCTAATTCTCCTGCGTAAAAAAAAAAAAAAAAAAAAAAAAAGGAGGATAATTAGGTAATATACGATGAAAGATTGATGAAATGCAATGGAAAAAAGAGTAATACAAGCCTTTCCTGGCAGCTTTGATGTCTCCGTCTAGCGTTAAACCCAGCGTGGTCACCAGGAATGCCGCTTTTAGGTCTCCATTTATGGACATAGTCGGCTGGAAACGCTTTCTAGCAAAAATCCATCGAGTCAAACAGCTAAAGAAGCTGGATTTGCGGCCAAGTCTAAGCTAATCATTAAAAAGCAATAACGCTGGAGCTAAGAATAAAGATCACCAAAAATCTGATGTGTCCTCACAGCTGACGGCAGGAAAAAACGGTTATTAGTATAGTTACAACTATTCCAGCAAATCTAAGGCTGCGTTCACACTACGTTTTGGCAAAAAATTGATGAAAAACTGATGAGAAAAACGGATGCAACTGTGGGCATCTGTTTTACTATTGACTTTCATTATAAAAAATTTTTTTTAAAATCTGATCTTTTTTAGCGTACACAAACGTGGTCGACCTCATTTTTGTGTCCGTTAAAAAAAAAAAAAAAAAAAAGGATCCGTTTAGATCCATATTTTTTTTTTTTTTATAATGGAAGTCAATGGAAAAAAAACGGATCAAAACGAATACACACAATTGCATCCGTTTTCTTGCAAAAAACAGAGGGAAAAAAAAAAGGATTGCAAAAGCGTAGTGTGAACCCAGCCTAAATCTGCAGCTGGAGAAGAGCACCGGCTATATGAGGTCATACAGAACGCCAGGGAGTAGATCTCCTAGTCCTATGTTCTTTTATATTCACTCCTTACACGTCCCAGGATCTCTGCCATTAGGCTGCATTCACATGTTCAATGGTTTTCCTGGTCCGTGAATGAAGTCCGCTAGCTACCTCCGTGATCCGTGCAAAGCTGTCCATGTTTTCCACAGATCCGTTTAAAGCTTTTTAAATTCCACTGAATACGTCACATCTGTGTTTTTCACAGACGAACACTGACGTCACATGTGTGAAAAGCACGGATCTCATTGATTTCTATGGGAAATCGGTGCCGTGCTTCCATTCAGAGTTATGACATGTCAAATTTTTAAACAGAACGGATTGGTGAAAACACTGAACATGTAAATAGTCCAATACAAAGCAATGGGCTAGAAATCTGTGCGCACGGACAACTTTACGGAACGTGTGAATGCCACCTTACTCCATGTAGCTAACACGCAGGCTCCTCTATCACCCCATAACATGGGACCACTACAGATTTGGTTCCTTCTCTTAGAGCAGACACTCAAATTTGCCAGGACGACAAGCAGAGTTGGAATTGGGCAAAGTATAACTAACCATAGATTTTATTATCCTTCTTTGCTTAAATGAGTAATCTTTTTTTTTTTTGCTAACACATTGTTTTAATAAAGTTATAATACCTTGTAGTGTTTTTTTTTTATTATTATTTCTATATGTTCTTCCGGTGTCTGGGAGCAGTAAGGGGCATCATGGCCCTCTCTGCTGCCACCAATGCTTGTGTAGGGAACTGCAAGGTTCCAGGTCTCCTGCTATGTTCTAACACGGCCGCACAGGACTAAACAGAGCAGCTTCCCATATTCTCATGTACAGTAAACAAGGAGAAGAGGCCGTCTGACGTGATCCTGGTGTCCGTCAGCCTCTGTGAGCATCAGAACATAGCAGGAGATTGAGAACTGCAGTGCTTAGAGCCATGCACAGGCCGATACACATGTAACCCCTTACTGGTGCCAGGCAATGTAAGAAAATATTGAAATAATAATAAAAAACAAAACCCTTCACGTCAGCAATACGTATATATACATTCCTAGTGCAAATATCCCGTGCAGTAGGAATGTATATATGCTTTACTGACTGAGGGGTTTGATGTGTGCGGGACCGCTGCAGTGAGAGCGATCCGGCACACATCAGTGTTCCAGGAGCCCAGCATAACAGGCAGCTGCAATCCCGCATTAACCCCTTAAACGCTGTGATCCATAGCGATCATGATATTTAAGGTACTAAGTGACAGGCCATATTATGTATATTAAAATATACATATTAAAAAGTTGTGAATATTGATAAAGACTGCCCTGTTTGCAACAATGTCTATACATTTCACGTTTTATGGTCACATTACAGGGGTACTCAGGCGGAAATAATTTTCCTACAAATCCACTGGTTTCAGAAAGTTTAGATTTGTATTTACTTCTATTTAAAAAGCTCCAGTCTTCCGGTACTTATCAGCTGCTGTATGCCCTGCAGGAAGTAGAGTTTACACAGTGCTCTCTGCTGCCACCTATGTCAGGAACTGTCCAGAGCAGCAGCAAATCCCCAGAGAAAAAAGTGAATACTGACCAGCCCATGGCACACAGACTAGATGTGTTCTGTAGTCACCACTCGTGTGCTTACACTGAAGGGAATCCCCACAAAAGCAAAAAAGCGTCAACAAGCAGTACTGATCCTTTTTGCTGCAGGTAAAGGGAATGTGCCATCAGAAAATAACTTCTTGTATAAATAATGTTTTTATGCTACACATTTTTTAAACAATTTTTGGTGGCATCTTTTCTAATTTTCTAATCTATATAATAAAATAATTCTGATATGTTCCATTTTTAATTCTCACCACTGGGACTAAAACTAAGCTGAGACTTCCTGTTGTGCCTGTGGTAATACAAAGAGACTGCAGTAAAGTGATCTGTACAGCATTGCAGCATCATGTGACACCAGCAGATAGAGTAGATAATAGCAGCTCCCTGTGGAATGACCTCTTGACAGGTCACAGAGCACGCTCAGTAATGTCTCACATTCATCTCAAGGGGACAGAGTCTGTCTATTGTAGTCTATGTCACCGAGTCTTGCTGTAAAGCATGTCATTTAATGCTGTAAACAGCAGCCCAGGCAAGATGGCCGCCCCCCATAACAATGTAAAAAAAAGGGGGGAATCAGTCGGATAATAGAAACAGATAAATATAAAAGAACAAGTTTTAGTACCTGGTTCTAAACAGTTAAAGAAAATTAAAGTGACACATTCCCTTTAAGGAGCACACTAAACAAGGTAAGCCATCCTATACACCTGCATTTTATCTTCCTGAAGTCCAATCTGTGTATTTAAAGACAAAAATAACCCTTGTATATAGCGCTCTACATGTCCAAATCCACTTACCTGAACAGCACTTTTCCAGAGGTCCGCTGTCTTATACTATGCTGCAGCATAAGTGACTGTGGTGTCAAGTGAGATATATATATATGTGAGTGTGTGTATATTATATGTGTGTTTGTATGAGAGTGTGTATATATATATATATATATATATATATATATATATATATATATATATATATATATATATATATATATATAATTATGTATATGTACACACACACACAAGTACATATACATGCCTACATACGCCTCCTACATCAGTACCCTGCCTCCAGCATTTGTTTTTTTCTGGTCCCCCAATCTCCTGCATCCGACAGAAGAGCTCAGACCAGGACCTGTCCACTAAGCCAATCACTGAGAGGACACAACCGCAGTCAGTGATTGGCTGAGCAGGCAGGGTCCTGCACCAAACAGTTGTATCAAAAGTAAGGAGGAGAAGACAGGAGACCTGGGGAGTGGAAGGAGCCAAACAGGAGCTGCAGTGCACCAAGGTGGGTAAGTATAAGTTTGTTTTTTCCCTTTTCTGCAAATACCCCTTTAAAAAGGGACAAGAAGCATTATAAAAGTCTGGTCTATGCCTGAAGTGACACTTCATAAAGTGGTCACCTTACTTGTTAGATTTCTTTGACCCGAAGTGATGGACAATTATCAAACTTTCTACAGCTACTTTGGAAGATCCTACTATGGGTTCACTATCTCAATATTCCCTGATAAATGACACAACCCCAAAATAAATGAGTGTTATAATGGGAGGTATCATTTCAGCTCAACTCATATGCCTGGAGATCTGGAAATGAAAGTCAGGCCATGTCATACACATTTAGCGGAGCGGAGATCTATGGGGCAAATGAAGCTATGGAACATCGGTGGAATATTTCCTGCATGTGATATGTAAGTGTATAGGACAGACTCAGTGCAAAGTCTTGGGAAACTTAACCACTTTTATTCTTTAGCAACAATACAGACTGTAATTTCTTCCATCATTACATGAACCGGCTACGACGGAGTGTTTCAAAGGCAACGAATACTCACTTTAGTCGATGAGTGTTGGAAGGCATTTGGAGAAAAACACCACAATTAGGACGGTTAATGACCTAAAACTTTGGTGGCTGAGGGAAGTCAACCTGAAAACATGCTCTAACAGTTAGATGATGGTCATTAGTGTCACCATAAAATAAAAATAGATCTATACAATATGTTCATTTGGTCATGTGCTATTTACAGGTTTTACAAAATAAAACAAAAAGTTAAATACAAAGTTATTTCCCCAACTCTGGTTAATACAGGTTAGAAGAATAACTTGCAATGATAACAGATGGATGGTTGCTTGCCAACAACTGTGATATATATATATATATATAATCCAGCTTTATCTTTGCAGTGCAATTTTTTTGATCACTTGCATACATAACAGAATGGTCCATATAGAAAGAATTAAAAAAAAAAAGATAAGGAACTTATGGTGATAAAGCATTCGTAAGACAAGACATGTTTCTCTGTCCATTAAAAGGTTTTATTTTTTTCTTTTAACTAGGCTGTGAAGCATAGCCCATGGAATGGGCAACACTGGGGGGGGGGGTAAGGGGGGAGGAGAAAAAAAATTGGTTGGCTACAATAAAATACATTAGACATTTAAATAAATAACCTTAAAAATATATGGAAAAAAAAATCGTGATTGGAACTTTTTGGGGAATCTGCATAAGCGAGAATAGGCATACCTCTTACAGAGAATGAGAGACGGGTGTAAACAGAAAGGAAATCTATGAAATGAGAGACTGGAAAACAAAATACTGACTGAGGTAGCAGTTATCTGCTTAGTGCAGAAAAAAAACTGGCTTATGGCTAAACTTATAATAATAAAAGCCCATTAAGACAGACAGTATAATGATATCAAACCAAATCCAAATGACCATGCAGAAACACACATCATGCTTTGCAAGTTTAGTCAATTATTATTATCACACGTTCCCTATATCTGCTACCAATTTTCTGCAGATAATGTCCATTAGATCAAATTAGAGTTCCTTTTTGCTTCCTTTGTTTTTTTTTTTAAGTTTTTGTTTCCTTAAATGAGAATGGATATTATGAAACAGAACACTGTACATGCTTTTTCCCATCTACAAAAAATTTGCATAAAATAGTGTTAGTCCTCTGTACATGTCAATGAACACTACAAGGGGGGAAGGGGACGAAAAAAAAAAAAAAAAAAAAAACACTCTTGTCCACATTGTAGTCAAGAGGTTTGGGTGGGCAGATGGGAGCAAAAGAAAATAAGACCTAGTGTGAGAAACAAACTTGCCTTCACCAGCACTATGTTTATGTGAAAATTCAGCAGAAATAGACAGTTGCTTTAAACAATAAAATAAAAAAAATTTAATGAACTGGTTAAGTTAAACATTTCCATTCTGTAAAAACGTCAGTCAAGACCAAAACATTTCAGTAATGTTAGTGTCGGTGCTGTAAAGCCAGGTAACCAAAGGCAAGGTAATGAACACAAACGGCCAAGAAATCCCCTCAGTGCATGCGGAAAAAGTGCACGGTTTGGCGGCAGGCTTTTCACACTCTTTACCAGGTTCCAAGTAGTTACGGGCAACATATTTAAGTGCCTCATCCAGAAGTATAACAGGTAATGAGATTTTCAGCACCATCAACCACTGAATCAAGTTCAACGGAGTAATCTGGAAGATGAGCTGTAAAGACAAAAAGAAAACCACAAACAAAAAAAAAAAAAAAAAAGTTAGCAAGGAGGCGAGCTTACACTGTATCACTACCTGGTTCATGACTGGCTGTGTGATGTGAACATACCGGTAAGGGTTCTACATAAAGAATTAGAAAATGAAGTGACATGGATAAACAAATGGAGCCCAGAAGCCAGACGTTCTCCCATGGAGGCATCCTCAGGAGGGATTGGTTTTCAGACAAGCTACGAGAAAAGAATAAAAGTTAGAGACCAACAACTGTAACAGTTTCTCTGCACCCTCCATACTTAGGGGAAAAAAATACATATTAGATATTCTGATGTTAACAGTTTGAAAGACAAATGACGCAACGATCAGTCGATCGTTGCGGTCAATTCCACGGGACAATTATCGTCTGTAACGGCCGAATATGGCCGATAATTGTTCTGTGGAATAGGCCCTTAATACAGCTCTGGATGTATAGTATGTTTACAAGAGAACAGGCAATAGCTGCAGCTAGATTAAATATCTTCCAGATACAGTCCATTTTTTTTTTTTTTTACAACGTAACCCATTTGATAGAAATGTAGTGTCCAAATGCTATGAGAGAAACAAAAACAAAAACACTAAAAAAAAGACCACCTCTAATTATAAAAACAAACACAACAGTAAACAGCAACAAAAGTTACCTGTTCAAGGCATTACACATTTCAATAGTAACTAGGACAGACAATGCCATAGTCATGGGGTATGGAGATTCAAAGATTTCACATGAAACATTTTCAAAATCTGGGTTGTCTTCTTTGCACTGAAGAAAGTGGCTCTACAATAAAAAAAATAAAATAAATCAGTTTACACAAGGATTACCAACTACATACTGTGCAATAACCATACGGCTTTGTTCACACGTGATGTTTATTTTGTGTTAATGACGCGTTTTTGCCACAATTTTGACGCTATTTAGCGGCAAATTGCACAATCACTATAAAACTGCTCCATTTTGGCCAGGATTTTGACATCGCACTATTTAACCACAATTTATGGAAAATTTGCATCATTAAGGCAAAATAAATGCCATGTATGAACACAGCCTAACCAACATTGTATGTAACAGCGTCTATTTTGATCTGACAATGAGCAGTTTTCCTTTTACACCAATAAATAAAATGTCGGGATAAATACCAGTTGGTAGAAAGTAACTCTTGGTCCATCTTCAGCTGCAACAAACCACCAGGCTGCGGCTCCCACCGTTGCGGCACCGACATAACCTACAGTCAAGAGTAATAAAGCAATTGATATGATCCAAGTAAGACCAATCTTATGGGCCTGTTCAGTAGCCCCCTTCTAGTCAAAGCAGTTATACTGCAAAATGAATGGTGGGTAACTCACATCCAATAGCAAGATAGCGGAAGAATAGCCAGCCACTGATCAGTGGCTCCTTGGGATTACGTGGTGGCTTGTTCATGATATCCAGATCGGGTGGATTGAAGCCCAACGCGGTGGCAGGGAGGCCGTCTGTCACCAAATTTACCCACAGTAGTTGAACTGGGATTAATGCTTCTGGAAATCCAAGTGCAGCAGTCAGGAAAATACTAAAAAAAAAAATAAAAAAATAAATAAAATAAAATACAAAAATATATAATAATAATAATAATAAATATTACGTATAACATTTTGTTAAAAACCTGCTCACAAGCACAGGGTAGACCCGGTGAACTTTTCACTTTGTTATATTCGAAACCACCAAAATAAATCCCCCAATACATACCAAACCACTTCTCCAACATTAGAAGAGATGAGGTATCGGATGAATTGCTTCATATTGTTGTATATTGCACGTCCTTCCTCGACAGCAGCTACGATGGTGGAGAAGTTGTCATCGGCCAGGACCATTTCAGAGGCAGTTTTAGCGACTGCAGTGCCCGATCCCATAGCTATTCCAATTTCCGCTTTTTTAAGAGCCGGGGCGTCATTTACACCGTCACCAGTCTGATAGGAGAGAAATAAAGCCGGTCAAATTCCAGCATGACAGAAAGCATGACTTAAAATCTAACATTATATAATGTGGTGGGTGCAGATCACTTACAGTGGTGTACAGAACACAAGTACCTGCTGCAGAGAAACCTAAAAGGGGCGTTCTAGGCATATAAAAAAGGTCTTGGAGCAGACTTAGCCAGAAAAGGAGTGTTCCGGCGATGAACTGGTGCCGTAAAGTTATAAAGATTTGTAATTTACTTCAGTTTAAAAATTTCCAGTCTTCCAGTACTTATCAGCTGTTGTATGTCCTGCAGGAAGTGGTGTATTCTTTCCAGTCTGACACAGTGCTCTCTGCTGCCACCTCTGTCCATGTCAGGAACTGTCCAGAGAAGGAGAGGTTTTCTATAGGGATTTGCTGCTGCTCTGGACAGTTCCTGACATGGACAGAGGTGGCAGCAGAGAGCACTGTGTCAGACTGGACAGAATACAACACTTCCTGCAGGACATACAGCAGCTTTTAAGAAAGTAGTAAATTAAAAATTACCAGTTTAGTTCAAAGAAATTGCTTTCCATCAGAGTACCTCTTTTAAGGCTGAAGTTCCATATTCAAGTCTATAAAAATAGGGGTAGTTATTGGGGGTTCTCTCTTTTAAGGGATGCCAGCTATGACTAAAACTGCTTCAATCCATGCATGTAGAAATCTAGCATAAAGACCATAAATATCATTCAACAAGATTTTTTTTTGCCTACGATGTAAGCTCAGGAAAAACAAAAAAAACTCCAGCTAACTTACCATAGCTGTGATTTCATCAAAAGACTGTAGAAATTCAACTATTTTAGATTTATGTGAAGGCTCTACGCGGGCGAAGCATCGTGCGTGCATACAGGCGTCCCTCTGAACAGCTGGGGACAGCTCATCAAACTCCCGGCCAGTAAAAGCCTTATCAGTCACATCCTCATCTTCACGGAAGATACCAATACGGCGGCAGATCGCTACCGCTGTTCCTTTGTTGTCGCCAGTGATCATGATCACACGAATACCAGCCTGCCTACACATTTTTACTGACGCTGCCACTTCAGTTCTTGGAGGGTCCAACATTCCCACACAGCCGACAAATGTCAGATTGGTCTAAAGAGGAAGGAGAGGGGGGAAAAAAGGGAATTTAGTTAAAAAGGCTTTTTCACTTCCATAAAAAAACAGTAACTGGAAAGGACACATCTGCTCTCCTGTAGGGTTCAACTAAACCACGTAAATGGGCTGGTAAAACTAGGTTTTAATTTGGCAAAGAACAAGTACAGTGAAACCTTGTATTAGGAGTATAATTTGTGCTGGGAACCTGTTTGTAATCCGAATAACCTGTATATCAAAGCAAACAGACATTCCACAACCCAAAAGTAAGGCGGGTAAGATGTTCTGCATAAAGATGACTATATGAGTAAAGAAGGGGTTAATCAATTACCTCTCCCTCCACAAACAGCTCCCCAGGTGGCTGCAAACCTGCTGGTGCTGGTACTAAAGCCGGCTGGAGCAGCTATCGCTGTAGGGGTTAATTCAGGGGTCAGAGGGAAGCAGCGGTGACACGGACGGAGAGTCAGAAGGCGTCCGATCACCGGCAGAGTTGATCAGGTAGCAGTGGGTTAAAATGAGAGGCTTTCTACCCAGTACAGTATCAGGATGGGGACACAGGGGGCTCCTATTACTAAATATTGCAATTTTTTTAAAACTATTAGCTTGCAAAAACGCTCTCAGAGCAATTTACTTGTAATCCAAGGTTTTACTGTATTACAAAACTACACACACACACACACAGGCCAGGATCCCTGTGCGGCAGGGGACCGGGAAGAGCAGGGCTTAGAAACCAACACTAGTAGCAGAAGAGGGGCCCGCGCCACCCTATAACTCGCTCAATGAAGGTCGATATATAAACAAAAAAAGGTGTACATTTAAATGAAGTTATATTACAAAGTAATAGGTTTATTAAAAGATTATTATGTATTGAAAAAAACCAAACTCATTTTACTTTCTTAAGTACACCTTATACTTAAGCGCTCACCTCATAGTTCACAAAGTTGGTTGATTCTTCCAGATTCATGTCCTCTTTCCGTGGAGGGCTATCATGTGTAGCCAGGGCCAAGCAGCGCAGTGTATCTCTGCCTGAGCCCCACTCCCTGATCACACTCATTATCTTCTGTTTAATTCCGGGAGTCAAAGCTACTTTTCCGCTACCTACACGGATGTGGGTGCAACGATCGATTAAGCCCTCAGGAGCGCCCTAAAAAGAAAGACAATAATGGGTAATGGGTTTAGAAGGATAATAGAGCTCTACAGGAACATCAAAATTAAAGGGAAACTACCTCTAGCATCTAACCTGCTCATATCTACCTATAGCCCAAGGGATGGGGAAGCTTTGACCCTCCAGCCGTTGCAAAACTACTACTCCCATCATGCCTGGACAGGCGAAGCTTTAAGCTTTGGCTGTCTAGGCATGATGGGAATTGTAGTTTACCAACAACTGGAGGGCCGAAGGTTTCTCATCCCTTATATAGTCCATAGAGCACTAAGGATTAAGGCAAATTACCTACCTTCATCCCCTGTTCTATTAGTGATATCAGCAGGTAAATCCATTTGCTAATGCATCATTTTGGTGCACTGGATGCAAGACTACCACCACCAGTGAACCATTCCACCCCGTCTACGTATTAGCATATGATTTAAACCACTAATATCACAGAAACAGAAAAGAGGATGAAGGTAAGAGACATCCCTTCATCCTCAGTGCCCTGTGTGCTGTAAGGATATATCAGCAGGTTAGATGCCAATTGTTAAAGGGAAACTATAGGATTGCATGGCAAATGCATAGTATGTTAGTGTTGCTGTAAAGATATTATAATTTCAACCTTCATTCCTACTAGAGATTGATAATAAAACTATACCGCAAGTGACACAAACCACAAAGTAGCATATCTCCAGTTACAACCATTTCTTGCAGACCTCAATATCACTACTATCACTGTCACACCTATGTAATATGGAGACTGTTTGCATTTCTGTAATGGTTTCCTTGTGGAGATCCAGCTCTGTACAACTAGTAATCGATGAGTTAGCACTTACCTTCACAAACATTTTGTTCATGTTGGTGCGACTTGGTTTATTTGGTGTACAGTAGACAGACATGGACTTTCTATCTCTCGAGAACTCCAATGTGAATTCCTTCTTCATCAGTTGTTTGATAACCTGCAAAACGGTTAAGAAATACAGTAAGTTCACTGCCCCAAAATAATATTCAAACTACATACCATACTTCACCAGACTGGTTCTTTTACTCCAAAGCAGTAAACATTTATCATGTATCCTCACTACCATCCATCAGAGGCTACGGGTTTATCGAGGAATAATAATAATAATAATAATAATAATAATAATAATAATAATAATAATAATAATAATAATAATAATAATAATAATAATAATAATAATAAATAGATTATTATTAATTTTTTATATATATATATATATATATATATATATATATACACACACACACACACACACACACATATATGCACACCCACTTTATGTAATTTTTTTTAAATATATATATTTTAAAAAATTACATAAAAATAAATTATATATAGATAGATCCTCCTTCTCTCTCTAATTTATATATATATATATATATATATATATATTATATATATATTTTATATATATATATATATATATATTTTTTATTATTTACATATATATATTTTTTATTATTTACATATATATATATATTTTTTTTATTATATATATATTATATATACATATATACATACACACTAATTCATTAATTAAAGATTTGCCCAGAATGGTTGACCTCCTTCACAGAGTTTATACTATAACTTTTGACATGTGGAAATTTACATCGCTCAGCCTTTTCCTACAGAAGCTTAGAGGTGGCGCATCGGTCAGTCATCGCCATCTAATAATAATAACAACCTACCGAGTTACAAGCATTAGCACGTTCAATTCTGGACAATCCCTTAAGGTCGGTGTCAAACACATTCATTTTTTCAACCAAACAGGTGAGAGCGGTCTCTGTAGCTTCTCCAACTTTCTCATAAACTCCTTTAGCCTGTATAGAAAGAAAATAAATTGCGTAATTTACAGAGTAAAAAAAAAAAAAAAATCCACCTGGGCATTGCCTACCCTGTAAGGAGTCAAATCCTTTAAGTGGTTTATGAAGGGGGAGAATCCATCATGCAAAGTGTCACAGAAATTTAGGAAGGCAGCAAGTAAAAATGACGTCCCAACTATTTCACTCCATGATGCAGAAACCCGTCAGGGTGCCAAAAAGGAAAGCATTAGTTGGCTAGAGGAAGTAACACTGGCTGAGGATGTGATGTCTTTACCGTAACAAACCAGAGCTTTCTGTGAATCCACACACCGCCTGCGCCACTCTCAGAGCAGAGCAGTAATAAGCAGACATGCACCAGCACAGCGCTGTGGCTTAAAGGGGTACT